>NW_020327440.1:0-8193 GCF_001858045.2 Oreochromis niloticus | reverse complement strand
TCAGAGGAAACGCTCTGGCACTTGGTCAGCTGACAGTTATACTGTGCTGCTATACTGTGCATATTAACATTTATACATAAAAAATGCACATTGTGTTGTCAGGGATTTACAAGAGTATATGAAAGAGATAAAACTAGTGTATTTAAGTGTTGCCTATAGATGAGTAACCAATATCAATTCACTAAAAACATTCACAGCAGAGTAACATATTCCTTGAAAGTCAGCATTTTTCAGTGAGTCATTTATTTTCAATGCTTGCATGCGTTGGGCTTATCATTACAACTTATCATTACGTGCACAGTCACTTGATGAGTCCTGTCTGCCACGTGTACAAAATCTTCCAGAGGAAATAAAGGCTCGACTGCACAACCAAAACAGAAAGAGGACAGCACTTTTTGTTTTCCACAAATATCAGGAACTTTCCCCAGGTAGCTGAATTAGCGGATGCTGGAAACCCTACCTGGCAAAGGAAACAGGAGTGCAGCTGTCAGAGGAGGCAGAGAATGCAAAGTGATTTTAAGAAAACAAAGCAAAACAGTAAAAGACGAGTAAACCTTGGGCTGGCATTCACTTTTTGGTGAGCACTCCTGGTCTTAAGAGAGCTCAAAAGCAGCAATCAGTGGACATTATTTCTGGGTCAGTAAGTAAGAAAATCTACCTACTTATTACCCAAACACAAGCAGAGTTTCAAAATGAAAAGCGATCCCCTCTTAAAAGCAGTAGCGTGGGTGCCACTTGAAGTCAAACCTTTTGTTTTTTTCCCCCTTTTTGGTCAAATAAGGGTAGAAAATACAGAAACGCCTGCCTATCTACACAAAGCGCTGAAACATTAGAGATCATTTGGTGTCCTTTAAGCGCTGTTTTGGTCTCTGTTACCTGCAGCTATAATTATATGGGTCTCCAGCTGAGGACTTGTGTGTTTCACTGACCGTTTGTTGGAGATGCAGACTGTATATAAAAAATGGAAGCGCCTTAGTACTTTCTAAAGTGTAGCTGTCGTGTAAATGTCTTAAACTTGCATTTTGAATAATGGCTGGTCAGTACTGGGTGATTCCTGGTTGCAAAAAGAGGTCAAACTGTACTGAAATGACCCCGCTGCTCGCTTGATTTATGACCGCAGTAAAAACACTCTCTTAATGAGGCCATGATGGACTGTCCAGGGTGTACCCTGTAGCTGGGATAGGCTGCAGCTCTGCCGTGACCCTGAATTGGATAAGTGGTCAAGAAAATGGATGAATAGATAAATGGATGGTCGATTTCTCTGTCAGATCCAGATCCGGTCTAAGAACATCAAGATGGCCAAGGTGCTCATTTCAAAGCCTCATAATGGGACTTCACTATCATGGTGGCTACTTCCATCATTTATATACAGCCTGTGGTTACAGACAGAGACGTGCAGTCAGTCTGATGCAGTCCAGGAAACCAAAGCCAGGAGTTAAAAGATGAACCGAGGGATAACCGGAGAGTTGGGGGCCGATGCTCTGAAGGGTTCATCGTTACAAGAGAAAACCCTTCACATTGCACATTATCGCTTGAGTCATTGTAACTACAAAATATCGATCGGTGCACCTTCAAGTAAAGGATATAAATACTAATGACCCACTGTGGCATTTACTCAGCTTTAAGTTTTAGTCCTCGTGCTCTGGAGAACAGCAGATGTGTTGTTGCTAAGCATCCTGACAGTCTTCCTCTGTTTTAAACTGCAGCTGAAATCACTGCATGCAATCTTTATTGCACCGAGCACAATCTAATGAAAGTGAAGTCCTTGAAGTCTTGCTTGCTTTCTATGAAAACGCTGCACCTTTGATCTGGTAAAAGTTTTATTCGGGCATTTTGTACAGGTCACGGAATGGGCGGCCGCTGAAATAAGGTAATGGAAGTCAGCAAACGGGCGTATTTAGATGATCTTTTTGCACTTGTGCTGGTGGAAAACTGAGAGGTGGAGGGAGAAGAGCAGACACAGAGAAAGGTCAGACATACCGTCCATTTACAGTACATCTCTGAGGGGATGATCACCTGACTATTAAAGTGACCTACAAACCTGAGGTTCCATCAGTTCCTTCATGCATCTTTCATCCAGACACTTTTTTTTTTCTTTGCGTGAACAACAAAACATTTCACTTGACAAAACACTTTGATGTAGATGCTGAAAATCAAGCCATTTGATTCCTGTTAGTTGGTTTTTTGTTGTTGTTGTTGTGGAAAAACAGGCGGTTGATGAATACTTTCTATCGCAATTCCAAACCGGCAAAAACTGCCACTCTGTGCAGCAGGCTCCCCACTGTTTCTGTCTCCCCAATCTTGTTTAATATGTTTGTTTATGTCTGTGGAGCTATTGCCTTTTGTTAATCTTGATGATTCTGGCAGGGCAGTCTGTGTCAATGTTGTCTTAGTTGTTCTTGTTCTGGTTTCCTGCAGACTGAAGGAGGGCTGATCAGTGTCTGCCAAAGCTTTGTGACTGCTTTAACATCCCCGGTTATCACATCAACTTTAATTACGGTCAGGAGCCCATTTCCTCTGATCTGATCATTAGAATAATTCTGGTTAAGGGCTTGTGGTGCAGACTCTTCTCAAAGCCTTCGCTCGCACACTGCCTCCAGGGATCTTCAATTGAGATAAGTTTGAAGTGCAGCTTCGGCGAGTGAGACTCTGACTTGTCAACAGATGTGGCGCACAGTGTGGCAGGTTGCAGTCAAACCGAGGGGCATGGGCACCGTCAGCCGCATGTTACTCTGTGAGCCTACTGAGGCGGTGCTGTAAATTTAGAAAGACAGAATAAGATAGCTGCTGTTCCACTTGAACGACGTATTGTTGTTCCAGTTACCAATTAGCCTATAGCCTATCGTTCACTCAAAAGGCGCGATGGGTGCTTCAACTTACAAAAATTTTCGACTTATGAAAGACCCTTGGGAACAAATTATTTCGTAAGTCGGGGTTCCACTGTACTTTTGTTTAATTTTGTATTTGTTGTTTGGTTCAAGTGTGTAAGACAGATAAAGACTGGAAAAGTCTGTAAACACAGGTATAGTAGAAAAAAAGAAGCCAGTTTCTCTTTGTTTCCCTCCCCACCATTGTGGGGTTATTTATTTAAATAAAATGTTTGTTTGTTTGTTTGTTTTTTCTGAACATAGGCCCCTGCATATATTTCTTTCTGTTATGACTTTGAGTAAATGAATCGTTACATTTGGGCACACTCTGAGGAGGGTGCATTTTCTCGCAGCTGGAAGAGGGTGCCGTTAAAACAGCTCTATTATTTTTCCGTTGACTGCTTCTCTTAGCGTCAACCATATTATTAGCAAACTTACTCATGGCTAATAAATAAATACATAAATTTCTCTTGTAAAATCAATCGGTGAAAGGCTTAGCTTATCGTTGCGAGTCGATATATTCTTCCAATCGCCCAACCTTATTACATAGTCCTAATCTAGAAAGTGCTTTACAAACTCAAACATTACAGCTAATAGCTGGATTTTCCCTCTTGCGTGCAGATAGCCAAACAACGTTGAGCCAATTACTGTAAAAGAGACAGAGTTGAAGTGGACAGTATATCCTCCCTTTCTTAACATAAAACTCATTATTGCAGCCAGGGGCAGCCCAAATGTGATCCCCTTAAACTGATTTGTAGATGTGAACATGAGATCACACTTGTGGCCTCTCTCTCTCATTGTTTTTGCACAGAGGTGGAGAACAGTTGAGGTTAGCGTCATAAGGAGTGCATGGAGCAACTTTAATGCAGGGGGGGAAAACTTCCTGTGACAGTTCTGTTTTTCTGATAGAAAATGCTGTCAAACATTTTCAATAATAGTTAAAGTTAGCTTAGATTCTTGCAGTCTAGACAAGATGCTGATTTTTTCCATATTTTTATTTTCATCATCATTATCATTATGATCAGTCCTCAGCTTTAGGAGATGTTTCCAGAACTGGAGTTTACTCGTGTTTACTGTTTCCTAAGTCATTAGCTGTGCCTGGCCCAAACCCCAGTCCCTAAGTCCAACGATCACTGCGGCATCACTGAGAGTTAAAACATCCTTTCATCTGTAATAAAATGATCAGCATTGCTGCTCTACCAGGTGCAACAATTAAGTTTAACATCCAGGCATCCACAAAAACCGAATTTATGAAATTTAATGGAGTTAGATTAACAGTTAGCAGGAAGTTAGCTGGCCAGTTTCCATCTAAATATAATATACCATGCAGGGCTCGCAAAATCGCTAGCCCGCGTCCCGGGGCTAGCGATTTTTCCAGTCGGGCTACCAGAATCTATCTCAGCCCTGCCCGTCGGGCTATCATAGGAAGGAAAAATATATGTCAATGCTTTTGCATTCTATCGAAATGTAGCTGGGTAATTATGTCATTGGCATCGATGAGCCTCTGTCAATATGTGACATATTGAAATCGCGTTTGAATTTGCGCTTGTTTTTGCTTTCACTTTCCAATCGCGCGAACTGTGTATAGAGAGCGGCAGTACTGATTGGTAAGTGACGATCATTTGCGCACCAATTCCTCTGACATCGTCTTATCAATCGTTAGCTTACTGTGCAAACATGACAAGTGAATCTCCCGCAGCAAGCTTAACATGTGAGAGGTTGATCGCGCAGAGAATCGCTGACCTTTATGTGAGTGCGTGTGTAAAGCAGCAGGATATATATTTTAGTTCTGCAGAGCCAAATAAGACAGGTCAGGGTGAAGAAGTGACAGCCAAGAAAAGCTTACTACAAAACGGAAAAGTTATGACAAATCAGACTATAAGGCAAAAAGAAAGTGCAGCTTTATAGTTTCATGGACAAAAGAATTTCTGTGGCTGCAATATGACAGCTAAATAACCAGGGATGCACATAAGTGGTCTGCAGGTGCGCATTCGCTGTCAAAATAAAAAACGCGCACAAGATAAGAAGTTGCAACGTGTGTTTGCCTGCATAAGATTTTCTGGAGGAGACAGACATTTGTTTATAACTCTTAAAGATATCGAAGAAGCAAGCTCCTTTAAGCAATTACTTTGGTGTTCCTCCACCTCCAAAGAAATGTCAGAAGGAGTCCGAACCACAAAAGAAGCGCGTATTCTCTGAAAAGTGGTTGCAGGAGGTTAGCTGGCTTCAAACAAATGATGAACGCACAGAGATTTGGTGCAGGATGTGCCGTGAAAATCCCACTCTAGCAGACAAAAACAGTGCCTTTTATATGGGCGCAAACGCGCGTTGCAACTTCTTATCTGGTGCGCGTCTTTTATTTTGACAGCGAACGCGCACCTGTGGACCACTTATGTTTACCCGTGTAAATAACATAATGTTCTGCCGGGTGTGTTGTTGGTTTCCCTCGATTTCTGAGTCGACAAGCGCCTTTGTTACTGGGACCAGTAATTTCAAGAAAGGCCCCCATTAGAACCCATGAGAAATGCAAGAAATGCATTATTGCTCAGTCTGCAATATCTTTCCCAGAACAAACACCAATTGCAAATAACATACTAAAATAAACCTAAAAAATCTGTTTAGAACAGCGTACTATGTTGCAAAGAGTGAACTACCATTGGCAAAATTTAGCAGTCTTTGCAAACTTCAAAAAGCAAATGGCCTCGATCTTGATTCCACTTGCCTCTTACCCGTGACTTCAGTGGAAATTTCAAATTGACAGACTGACACAGACTGATTCGTGTTCTGCACAGTTCTTACAAGTTCATAGAAATTTCTGTTCAATTAGAACCAAGTATTTGAGTTGATGATTGTAAGTTTTATACAATGTTGTAATTTGTGTTTCAACAATTTTTTGATTAATGTTTTGTTTCCGTTACAATATTATACTTTAATGTATAATATTGTAACGGAAACAAAACAGGAAACAAACATCAATCAAAAAATTGCTCTTTTTTTTATTCGGGCTACTTAATTTATTTTGGGCTACCAAAAACTGAAGAGTCCCTGCCTGAAGGGCTACCAGGGATTTGAAATTTTGCGAGCCCTGCCATGTTCTGACTGAGAGATTTCCGAAACAAATTAAGACGTACAGCTCTGCTATAACTTCCAACATAAATGAAGACAGAAAACTAAACAGCAGTGACATTTGCAGGTTTACTGAAGTTTGGCTAGCTGGTATATAATGATGTGCTACATGATCGCTAGCGACTCAGCTATGTTAGCATAATATAAACAGTGAAGCTGGAGGATGAATGCTAACTTTTACCACTCAACATAGTTACGTGAGGGTTCCCGAAGGTTCGGGACAAATGCAGTTGCATAGCAGGATGCTCTTTACGGAACAAACTTTAGTCAGGAGAACAACTGAGATAATCCATCCACAATACAAGGTTAGTCATTAATATACTGCTGCACAGGCTGAGCTGTTGTTACATCGTAAGGTTTTAAAAAACAAGCTTTAAAATGATTAGCGGTAATAAAAACCCAGAGAGGCCGACAGTGATCACTGACTGTTTTTAGGGGCTTGTTGAGATGAAATAGAACAAGATACAAAACATTAAAACATGTAAAAACACAAAAGCCTTATTAAACGCGGAGTCATTTGGGCCCAGAAGCAGGATTCATCACGTCATCACTTAAAGACCAGATTGTTTCCAAGCATGTTTTTTTATTACGTGAGTTGCTCCTGCTGGTCATAACTTCCACTTTTAGATTCATAGATCATGTGTCATTCTGCTACATCTGCATTTCAATAGCATTTCATCTTATTCTCCTGTTGAGGTCATGGAAGGCTGCACTCACTAACTACACCATCTAGTGGCTCAAAGTGGTGTTACACAAAAGTGCAGGCTGGACCTTTTTGCAGAAAGTTGAAATGGTTCAGTGTCTGACTTTCACAGCAATGCATGTTTGCACTTTTGATGAACACACAAGAATATCACCTGTGATTCTGTCTCTTGATTCTGAACTGTATTAATAGGAGAGGTCACACTAACTGTAGGTCTGAGATTAACAGTAACAAATAGTTTAAAATGCAAACATATCGAATAACTATTATAATTCAGTGTATGTCACTAATTTCTAAAAATAAATAAATTTTTCCATTCCTTTTTTCAATATGTTGAAGTTGATGAAATCCAGCTTTGTTGTTTTTCAAAGTATTTTCTGTATACAGTAAACACACACTTTATTATTCAACTGCTTGTTAACACAAACACCTTATAACCTAATCAAATGCCACAAACTCAGTGCATTTAGGCATTTTTACACAGTCAAGATGACCCACTAAAGTTCAACCGAGCATCAGAATGGAGAAGAAAGGTGATTTGAGTGACTTTGAACAGGATGGCTCTGTTGCTGGTGGCAGATGAGCTGGTTTAGGTAGTTTTCAAACTGTTGATCCGCATGTTCCACGGAAGAGAAATATTCATTGGGCTTCAGTTCTCTGGCTAAAATCTATTGTTGATCCTAGAGGTCAGAGGAGAATGGCCAGACTGCTTCAAGTTTCCAGGATGGCATCAGCATCTCAGGTTTTTGCTAGAGCACAGTATGAAAGGTTTAAATGTTTCAGTGTGCCTGCAGCATGCTGTACGTCATATCCTGTGGGACTGGTGTGGCTCGATCCTCAGAGATGGTGGCGTATACATGATAACATCAGACTGGGGAAAACAGACAGTTCTTTAAGTCTGCAGCATCAGTTAAGCTCAGAAAAGATATTCATTTCTGCACCTCAGGCGTCACTTACATCGTCATGTTTAAACTCTTTCCTGTTCAGTTTCTCTTCACCTACAAGTAAGAGAATCACGTCCTAAAATTACTTTCAGTCAAGCAGAAACAGATGCATTCACTGCAGGTGATTCCCTCTCACTAAAGTCAAAAGTAAATCTTAGAAAAAACGTACAAATATTGTCTTGCAGCTTAATGTGTCATGAATTTGTCATTTCGCTCTTATAAATTGTGCATTTAACAATCTTTAGTGCTCAGATATTTTCAAATTTAAAAGATGTTATAGAAAAACTTTTTGTTCTGATTGGTATTGTTGGTTTTTTTCATAAAATGAAAAAAGGAAAGCAACCATGTTGGTGTTATGCTAAAGAGTGATCCTTTGCTTACAGAGTCTTCCCTGACTGTCTACACCATCTAGTGGCTCAAAGTGATGTTACACAAATGTGCAGGCTGGACCTTTTTCAGAAAACTGAAATTGTTCAGATTTTTTGTTTGTTTGTATTCAAACAAATGATCAATAAAACAAAATCAATATTCTATTTCATTAAAAGTAAATACT
>NW_020327439.1:25000-34152 GCF_001858045.2 Oreochromis niloticus | reverse complement strand
TGGCTGTGCTTGCTGACCTCAAACCAATTTATGTGTTACACGGCGCTAAACATCTGTCAAAATGTTTAGTACGACTTTGGAAAGCTACAAAGCTGCAGCGCTTGATGGATTGTTGGAGCATTACAGCTACAGTAGTCAGGTGCCTCGCGGGAGTAATTCTATTGTCCTTAAACATAATATTATGGTGTGTGTATGAGAATCTGGCACCTGTTTAGAGACTGCGTACGAAGCAGATTTCAAACCGATCAATCCATGAAGAATTGATAGATTTGTGGAAGAGGACTGAACAGAAAAAGTTAGTGTATTGTTATGTTACCACTGAAAAATGTTGAGAGTTACTGTGAATGAGTTGAATAGTTTGAGTTATCTGAATATTTGGTTAGCTGCATACGCCTTATAACCCGAAAAATACAGTACATTACCGTTAACATAAAAGTAAACAATACTGTTTCTACATATTTCAGTCACATTTGGGGTATGTTTAATACACAGCCATAAGCACTCCACTAAATCTAGGACATATTATAATGACCGATTTAAAGGCTAATTAAAAATATATATGACCATAATTTCTTGTAGATCATTTAACCATAAAATACAGAAATGAATGCTGTATCTGTGCTTTTGATTGTTTCCAGTCATCAACAAAATCTTTAATTATAAAAGACTAATTCAAGAGCAGTTTTCAGACAGTGACTTAATTATTGAAGGGAAAGAAGCTTTTGAATCCACAAGGCCCTATTGAAGACTTAATTGTACCTAAACTGCTGTTCATGAGCTGCTCTAATGTGAAAAAATATGTGCTGCTACAATAACCTACGGACCTCTGTAGGTCTGGAAATGTTTACACAGACTTTACTAGGATTTGATGACTTTTGATGATCACCAATAGCTGTGCTCACTCACACCACTACACTGAATCTCCTATCATGAGAAACATTTCCCAGCACTGCACCTCAGAAAAACCTTTCTTACCAGACTTGAGACGATCAGATCAGCAGTCTAGAGAAAGGAAACAATTCATCAGATCACTGTTAGATGATTCAGACTGTTGAGCCTCTTCACACACAATCCAATTTACTGTGACACAAATTAACTAGTAAAATCCTAATTACTTTAAGCTTTTTAAGTTTACTGTAGTCTGAAGAGGAGATAATTGAACTGCAGGGTCTCACATGGCTTTAGCATGTGTAATAAAAGCATTATTACTACAGAAATGCAAAGAACAGGCACCAATATTTGTTGGCACAAGTGCAGGATACACCAAATATTTCCTACACAGAAGCCTTGTGCTCAAACATTTTCTACAACAGGTCAGTGCTAATAAAGTGTGAAAAATCAAAACTTTTAATGTCCTTTCAGGTTAAAAACATAAATACAAAGTAATTCTTGTAATCAGAAGCAACAGAAAACCTCATCATGTTTTACATGATGAGGTTTTACATGTAAATATTGACATGTTACAATAACAGAGGTGCAGAATGTTTGTGATTAAAATTAAATGTCCTAAATATTACACTAAAAAGTCCTTTCATTGTACCCGTTGCTAGGAATATTTATGTATTTTGCAATGTCCCTTTTTGGCAACATTTCTATTTAATTGTAAAATCATTATATTCACTAAATAAGTAATAAACTAATTAGACACACTGGCTGTAATTACCTAACAATGTCCACTCACACCTCTGGTTCTCTTCGTTTTTATTATTGCTTAACTGTTAAAGCTATTACTTATACCGAGTGAGGCAAAGTACTTCTACAGTGTTCTGACTTTAATATAATACATCAGCAGAATTTGAGAGACAATATGAATCAATACCTGTGCAGCTCTTAAGTGTTTGAGCCACCACTTATACGGACTCTCCTAAAACACTTTCATTGTTTTGTCTGCTACTTAAATCCACAAACATAAGGACAAAATGAACACCTGGATAAAGACATCTGACATTTAACTGTTTGAATTCAATAAGCCATATGAAATTTAAATCATACATAAATGGGCTACTAAACTTCAGGGACATTTTCAGGGACAGTCAGAGGCCCTGTGTGGGGGCTTTGCTGCTACAGGTCACAAATCTTGTGTTTTGCCAATCAGTAAATGGAAACGTATCACAAAAAGTCAAACTACTGTATGTAAGTCGTCAAATGTGCTACACAATGCCAGGTTCATACTGCTTCAGTTACAATCACTGTTAACTTACCAGCAAAGGCAAAACCAAAGATCTCGTTCACTCTGTGTAACAAAAGACAAAGCACAAAAATACAGAATGAGACAACTCAAATCAGCATCAGAGTCAATACTGCATCACTCTGTGTAGTCCAAAAGATTCAGTACACTTCTTTGTTTACCACAGCAACAAACAACTCACCTCTTTTTTCTACACCTTATTAAATATTACTGTCTTCATTAAGGTAAAATGTGGTTTCATCCATTTGTAATAAGCCACACAAGTTTCTCAGTTATGTGATAGCTCTATTAGTTTGGTGCTATTAGATAACACAGTAGATTTCATAAGCAGTGATTTGCTACACCTAGCACTGCACACTTTATCAAATTCTGACATCACAATTTCAAAGCATGAACAATCATAAATGAAAGCTTGGATGATATTTTTGTAGGCTTCAACATTTGAGTTGGTCTGCATTCAAATTCTGCTTCCTAAAAATATTACCTGCACACAGTATCATTTAATATGCTGTTGTTTTAAATATCTACATATCATATTATAATATTAATGGTGCACTGCTGCATTTTATTTATTTGAAGGTGGCCTTTTTTAGATTTCATTAATTTTTCACAAAGTGAGAAGTTAAACAGAGCTGCAGGTGTAGGTTTTATTTTAAAAAAAACAACCTGTACAAACAAGTGTTTGTTAAACAGTTCTTAAAAATTTAACTAAAAAACTAAAATTGATTAATTAAAAAAACTTCTTCTTGTTAAGAAATGTCATTATTCTTATATTATGTGTTTTATCCTCACTCTATTGCTCCCTTCTGTTAATTAACCCACAACACAGACACACCGGCACAGGCACGTGACTCTTTTTCTCCCGGCTTTCAGTCAGAGGCGGTAAAATGGCTCCTTTGAAGTTGCCGACCCTGCTGCTCCAGCAGCTAATCAGTGGTTCTAAAATGGCGGCTCATTACCTTACAACCTATAGAATGAGGCCGTTTTAACTGACTGATTTGTGAAGAGGAGAACTAACTTCAGCTTCCCTAAGAGACTCAGAAACACTAACACACTGAATGAACCAAATACAACACAATAACTGTATTAAACAATCAAATGAACCATATTAATTTCACACTAGGCCTATAGGAGCTAGGCTAGGCGTTAGCGCTTAGGGGCATACCAAACACTCCTTTTAAATACTAAAATTACAACGTTTCACTAAAAAAGCAGCCATTGTGTTACTTTAACATGACTTATACTTCGACTGGCTTCATAACTCACTAACAACAACTCGGTAAATCACTCAAACAGCTTATAGACATTTTATTTCAGAGAAGAGAGACAGAGAAGCAGGCTTACCGGCAGGGATGGAGCAGAGACTGGGCGGAGATTAAGGAGTCAGCCAGAGACATAAAAAAGAGGCATTCACGGGTAGTGGGAAACTTTGCCATTACACAAAATTGGCATTGAAAACGTGAAAAATATATGTAAATTTAAATATTATTATACTAGATTTTTTTTGCAACAAAAAACAACATGCAGAAATTTAATTCTATAAGTTCATTAAATGTTTCAAACAGGATTCTGTGAATTTGAAATAATGGTTAAAAGACATAAATAAACATAAGGTCAGTATGTTAAAATGTACTGTATTATACATAGATAGATAGATTTATGTAACTGACTGCAGTAATAAGAACAGTCTTCAGGACAGTAGGAGCTGCAGAGGCTCATCTCACTGCTCTGCAGGACTCAAGAGGTTCAGGAGGTCCTTTAACCCCACTGCCATGAGACTTTTTAACAGTGACCCCTGAGTGTTCAATGCACATTTATTTCTTTTTTTCTAAAACATAATGGTTGTAATCATATAAATTCCCCCTTGTGGGACTAATAAAGGTATATCAAATATCAAATTGATGAATATGAATTAGTGGTCTGTGATAGTGTATTAATTTGTAGGGAAAAAAACATGTTGCCCAAGGTGTAATTGAACCCACGACCTTTGGGTTGCAGACCTGTGTCATTACCAACTGCGCCACTGGGAAAGAGAGCGAGCGCCTGGAAAACAGGGTGATGAGCAGTCAGAATTAGATTGCGGTGAGAGGCGAAAAACGCTGTTTTTTGGAGTTACAAAACGTCGTGTAACTCAAAACTAGGTGGACTAGAAGCATAATTCTTGTACTGGGTGAATCAGCGGACTTTCGTGTACTTTGGCTGTGATTTGCATTGCTCTTTGTACATCTGTCGCTGAGATATGACGAGAGAAGAAAAGGCAGACCTCAGATATGATTGGCTGGCTGGGAAGCCGTGCAGGCCCTGATATGTAAATTTTATATGTATCAGTCCTCACAGAGGATTGGCTGCCTGGGGACCTGGCAGAAATATATACAAATAGTATGATTAAGCATAAATACTACATTTAGTAGAAATACTATGTTTTAGCACAAATACGATAAAATGGCAGAAATACTATAATTAAGCAGAAATACTATATTTGGCAGAAACACTATATTTAGTACAAATCTTATGAAATAGCAGAAATAGTATGATTTAGCAGAAATGCTGTATTTGGCACAAATCTTATGAAATAGCAGAAATAGTATGATTTAGCAGAAATGCTGTATTTGGCACAAATCTCATAAAATAGCAGAAATAGTATGATTTAGCAGAAATACTGTATTTAGCACAAATACTGAAAAGCAGCAGAAATGCTATGATTTAGCACAACAGTAATAACTTATAGAAAAATTGGAAAAGCAAAATGGACAGCTGGAAAAATCCTGAACATGCTAAGGGTCCCTCAAATCTAATTGTTAATTGAAAAAAAAAAATCAGCAAAAAAAGTATAACAGTCACACAATCACAAATATGGGCACATATGGAAACACACATGCACAGAGAGACACACACAGGACCAAATTCAGTCAACCAGTTTAAATATATTGAATTTAAATGATATAATAAGATGCTCCCATCAAAAGGCTCTCTCTCGCTCTCTCTCTCTCTCTCTCACACACACACACACAGCCTAAAGGGAACAGTATTTGTGCCATGGAGTGTTAACAAGAATCTGAGGTCCATATTACAAAAGCTGCTAAAATCATAAAAGTTTGCAGAATTGTAATAAATGATGAACATGAATTAGTGGTCTGTGATAGTGTATTAATTTGTAGGGAAAAAAAACATGTTGCCCAAGGTGTAATTGAACCCACAACCTTTGGGTTGCAGACCTGTGTCATTACCAACTGCGCCACTGGGAAAGAGAGCGAAGGCCTGGAAAACAGGGTGATGAGCAGTCAGAATCAGATTGCGGTGAGAGGCGAAAAACCCCGTTTTTTGCAGTTACAAAACGTCATGTAACTCAAAAACTAGGTGGACTAGAAGCATAATTCTTGTACTGGGTGAATCAGCGGACTTTGGTGTACTTTGACTGTGATTTGCATTGCTCTTTGTACATCTGTCGCTGAGATATGACGAGAGAAGAAAGGGCAGACGCCAGATATGATTGGCTGGCTGGGAAGCCGTGCAGGCCCTGATATGTATTTGTATGTATCAGTCCTCACAGAGGATTAGCTGCCTGGGGACCTGGCAGAAATATATAGAAATAGTATGATTAAGCATAAATACTACATTTTTTAGAAAAACTATATTAAGCACAAATCCTATAAAAAGCAGAAATACTATATTAAGCAATATAAATATCCTCTAAAAATCCTATAAAAAGCAGTAAAACTGTACTATGATTTGGTAGAAAAACCCTAATTAAATCAAAAATACTAAATTTAGCAGAAATAGCAGAAACACTATATTTAGCACAAATCTTATGAAATAGCAGAAAGAGTATGATTTTGCAGAAATGCTGTATTTAGCACAAATACTGAAAAGCAGCAGAAATGCTATGACTCAACACAATAGTAATAACTTAAATAGAAAAATTGGAAAAGCAAAATGGACAGCTGAAAGAATCCTGAACATGCTAAGGGTCCCTCAAATGTAATTGTTAAATGAAAAAAATCAGCAAAAAAAAGTATAACAGTGACACAATCACAAATATGGACACATATGGAAACACGCATGCACAGAGAGACACACACAGGATCAAATTCAGTCAACCAGTCTAAATATATTGAATTTAAATCATATAATAAGATGCTCCCATAAAAACTCTCTCTCGCTCTCTCTCTCTCTCTCTGTCACACACACACACACACACACACACACACACACACACATACACACACACACACACACACACAGGGAGAGAGAAGTAAGTTTCTAGCTCAGTCAAGCAGCCTGGGAGCTGCTGAATTTGAATCCACCAATCAGAGAGCCTGTGCACTTTTTCCCGCCAAAACAGGTGCATGCAGCACAGAGAGACACAGGATTTCTGCAGTCTATTTCTCATAATGACGACTCCCCTCAAACAAATGACCATAATTTCCCAACTATAGGGGCTAGAACGGTCATTCTTACACCGTTTTGTTCAGAAGAGATGGGGGAATCTTAAAGTGTTGACAATGTATCATTAAAATATGAATTATTAAAGATATTTGACTTCTAATGCACCATAACTGAGTAGAGCAAAGCAAAAACTGCCTTGACTTGCCCTCAAACAACGCTTTCTAACTCTAAATCTATTTGGAGTATCAATATCATTTTTTCACCGTAAGAGACAGCAGGCTTTGGTGAACAATCATGGAAATTTTCAGGTCTCTGTGGAAATCCAACAAAAAGTTATGACGAGAGAAAAAAGTGGTTCATTTCCAGAGTTTGAAATCTGAAGAAATCTGAGCGAAGGACGAATTTCCTACGCTCAAACAAGTGTAACTCATCTCAGAACGGTAATAGGTGAGAAAAAAATTCTTGAATTGTGAGCGTCAGGAGTGTCTGAAGATATACTGGGACAAGCCTCATGTTTTAACTTCGCTTCGTTAAGGAGATATGACGATTCGAATATGCCTCTCATTACAGAAATCAAGCGGTGATTTTGAACAAACTCTCCATTGACTTTCTATGGAGAGTTTTCAGACTTTGTGTTGCTCTGAGGAGATTTGCCAAAATTCTATAAGTCTCACAACAATGATGGTGACATTTTCGGAAAGCCAGCAAAAATACCTACGTTTTGATGTATAATTTGTGGAAGTTGAGTGAAAATTGAGCAAGTAGCAAGAAGTTGTTCGGACATGAAGAGAAGACTGCGAAACCTACAGTGGCACACTGGAAGCCAAGTGCATAGCAACCATAACAACGCATGTATTTTGTGAAAAATCACAATTTTCCAACTCAAAACTTTAAGAGGCATAAAAATAAAACGGTAAAAGATTTGAAAAATCTGATTTATTCCTGAATAGCCCAATAATTTGAGAACATTTTAAAGTTTGAATGGTTGTTCTACGTGAAAGTAGGAAAAAGTAGTTAAGATTCAAAAATAAGCAAAATTTAGCAGAATTGCAGAAGTTTCCCATTCATTTCAATGGGACAAATTAAAGGAAAAAAGTGTAATATTTTAAAAAGTATAACAGTAATAAACACCAAAAGATATAGCGATCATTAGCAGAAATAGCAGAATAGTTTAAAATTTGAACGGTGAAAATCGGCTGAAAATTGTGGAAGTAGTTAAGTGCCAAAAAAAGTGAAAAAGTGGCAACTAGAATAATAACTAGAAAAATTTGCATTTCCTGCGAAAATGCAGTGTGGATGCTGTAAAGCTGAAGCTGTCAGCTGAAACTAGCTGAAAAAGCTGAAAAGTTGCAGAAGTTGTAAAACCTTTGCAAAAAATTGTAATAACTTTGCAGAAGCATAAGAACTTAGCAAAAATGTAATTACTTAGCAGAACTGCAATAACGTAAAGAAAACATATGTCTGTGAAGGTTTGCAAACTCCTTTGAGTAAAGAAAACATAATACTTGGCAGAAATACAATAACATAGCAGAACTTAGCAGCAGAAATTAGAATAAATATTGTAACTTAGCAGAAACAAGATAACTTTTCAGAAATACAGGATTTTAGCAAACATGGTACAAGATTACATAGATACTTTATTTAAACAAAAATACCTAAACATTGCACAAATACTGTGATTTAGGACAAATACTACAACATAGCAGAAATGCTGTAATTCAGCAAATATATTATGCTATGGCACAAATAGAAAGAATATGCTCAAATACTATGATTTTGCTCAAATAATATGATTAAGCAATAATACTAAGATTTAGCAGAAATACTGTATTTAGCACAAACACCGAAAAGTAGCAGAAATACTGTAATTTAGCATAATAGTAATATCTTGCACAATTACAAATATGGACATGGTAAATGGCCTGTATTTATATAGCGCTTTTATGGTCCCTAAGGACCCCAAAGCTCTTTACATATCCAGTCATTCACCCATTCACACACTGGTGATGGCAAGCTACGTTGTAGCCACAGCCACCCTGGGGCGCACTGACAGAGGCGAGGCTGCTGGACACTGGCGCCACCGGGCCCTCTGACCACCACCAGTAGACAACGAGTGAAGTGTCTTGCCCAAAGACACAACGACCGAGAATGTCCGAGCCGGGCCTCCAACCGGTAACCTTCCGATTACAAGGCGAACTCCCAACTTTTGAGCCACGATCGCCCCATATATGGAAACACACATGCACAGAGACACACACAGGATCCAATTCAATCAACCAGTGTAAATATATTGATTTTAAATCACACAATAAGATACACCCATAAAAAGGCTCTCTCTCTCTCTCTCTCTGTCATACAGACACACACACACACACACACACACACACACACGCAGCAGCAGCAGAAGCAAGTGAACAAACAGGGGCTGTACATACAGTGTTTCCTGTATGTTTCTAGGTGGGTCAAAAAGCCTGGAGCTGCTTAATTTGAATCCACCAATCAGAAAGGCTATGTACTTTTTCCCGCCAAAACAGGTGCACCTGTTTTTACACACGCAGCACAGAGACAGGATTTGTGC
>NW_020327439.1:0-20000 GCF_001858045.2 Oreochromis niloticus | reverse complement strand
CGATGATATGGCACAAATACTATGATTGGGTACAAATACTATAATTTGGCACAAGTACTATGATTTAGTACAAATACTATGATTTGGCAGAAATAGTATGACTTGGCAATAATACTGCGTTTTAGCACAACTACTGAGATTTGATTGAAATACTATGATTTAGAAAAGATATTATGACTTTGTACAAATACAATGTTTTGGCACAAATAATATGATTTGGTTCAGATGCTATGATTTGAAAAAAATACTATGTTTTGGGAGAAATACTATTATTTAGTTGAAATACTATGATTTTCCAGAAATACTATGCCTTAATAGTAATACTATAACATAACAGATATATGATGATTTTGCAGACATTCTGGTTTTACACAAATACTATAATGTGGCAGAAATACTATGTTTTAGCACAAATACTATGATTTGCTAGAAATACTATGATTTGGCACATATACTGTATTCAGCAGATATACTATAACAAAATAGAGAGTCTACGACTTAGTAATAATACTATAACATAATAGATATACTATGATTTTGCAGACAGTCTATGTTTTTGCACAACTAGCACAATGTGGCAGGAATACTATGATTTGGCACAAGTACCATGGTTTAGTAGAAATACTCTTTTGGCACAAATACTATGTTTCAGTACAAATACTATGATTTGGCAATAATACTGCATTTCAGCACAACTACTGAGATTTGATTGAAATACTATGATTTAGAAGAAATACTATGACTTCGTACAAATACTATGTCTTGGTTCGAAAACTATGATTTGCAAAAAATACTATGATTTGGCACAAACACCATGAATTTTCAAAAATACTATGATTTAGCAGAAATACTATGATTGAGCAGAAGTACTAAGATGTAGTAGAAGTACTTTGATGTAGCACAAATACTATTATGGAGGAGTAATACTTTAACATGGGAGAATTATTGAGACACACACACATACACAGAGAGCAAAGTGTACAGGGGCTGTTAAGAGTCTGGGCTTGGTATATCTAGGTCAGCTAAATTGGCTGCACCTGCTGTAATCAGCCCTTACACACACAGACACAGAGAGAGCTATGGCTTTTCTTCAGTGTATTTCTCACATTCAGGATTCCCCTCGAACAAATGGCCATAATTTCCTAACCGTAGGAGCTAGAACGGTCATTCTGACACCGTTTTGTTCAGAAGAGATGGGGGAATCTGCAGGTCTTCATAATTCAGAGATAAAATGTAAATTATTGAAGATATATGACTTGTAATACACTGTAACTGAGTAGAGGCGAAGCAAAACTGCCTTGACTTGCCCTCAAACAACGTTTTGTAACTCTGAATCTTTATGGAGCATCAAAATCATTCTTTCACCGTAAGAAACAGCACGCTTTGGTGAACAGTCATGGAAATTTTCAGGTCTCTGTGGAAATCCATCAAAAAGATATGACGAGAGAAAAAAGTGCCTCATTTCCAGAGTCTGAAATCTGAAGAAATCTGAGCGAGGGACAAATTTCCTACCCTCAAACAAGTATAATTCATGGCCAAACGGTAATAGCTGAGAAAAAACTTCTTGAATTGTGAGCATCAGGAGTGTCTGAAGATATATTGGCACAAGCCTCATGTCTCAACTTTGTTTCGTTAAGGAGATATGACGATTTGAAAATGCTTCTCATTAGAGAAATCCAGCGCTGATTTTGAACAAACTCTCCATTGAGTTTCTATGGAGAGTTTTCAGACTTTGTGTTACTCTGAGGAGATTTGCAAAAAATCTCTAAGTCCCACAAGAATGATAGTGACATTTTCTGAAAGCCAGCAAAAATACCTACGTTTTGATGTATAATTTGTGGGAGTTGAGTGGAAATTGAGCGAGTAGCAAGAAGTTGTTCAGACATGAAGAGAAAATTCAGAATGGACGAGTGTACACTCTGAGTTAATTGCATAGCAACCATAACAACGCATGTATTTTCTGAAAAATCACAATTTTGCAACTGAAAACTTAAAGAGGTATAAGATTAAAACGGTAGAAGATCTGAAAAAGCTGAATCAGACAGGAATAGCCCAATAATCTGAGAACATTTTAAAGTTTGAATGGAGTTTCTAGGTGAAAGTATGACAAAGTAGTTAAGTTTCAAAAACAAGCAAGTTTTAGCAGAATTGTGGAAGTTTTCCATTCATTTCAATGGGACAAATTAAAGGAAAAAAGTGTAATATTTTAAAAAGTATAACAGTAATAAACACCAAAAGTCATTGCCGGAAAGAGCAGAAAGAGCAGAACAGTATAGAGTTTGAACTGAGAAAATCGGCTGAAAACTGAGGAAGAAGTTAAGTGCCAAAAAGTGTACGGAAGCAACTAGAAGAATAATAAAGAATAAAGAGAAACAGGAAAACAATTGTGTGGAAGCCCTTTAGGGCATCCACACAATAAAGAGAAACAGGAAAACAATAGTGTGGAAGCCCTTTAGGGCATCCACACAATAAAGAATAAAGAGAAACAGGAAAACAATAGTGTGGAAGCCCTTTAGGGCATCCACACAATAAAGAATAAAGAGAAACAGGAAAACAATTGTGTGGAAGCCCTTTAGGGCATCCACACAACTAGAAAAATTTGCATTTCCTGCGAAAATGCTGTGTGGATGCCTTAACGCTGAAGCTGTCTGCTGAAAAGCTGAAAAAGCTGAGAAGTTGCAAAAAGTTGTATGGTGGTGAAAAAAGAATGTCACCCTGAGCAGGATTCGAACCTGGCCCTACCAGGTGCAAAGCAGCTACTCATCTCACTGTGCCAAATTCACTCTCACAAGATAAGAGATGGAGAGACTGACAATTATGGTGAAATGAGCAGAAACTGCTGAGAATTGCACTGATAAGAGGTGAAATGGTTGAAAATTTTGCAGAAAAGAGGTGAATCAGCAGAATTTCTGCTGAAAAGAGGTGAAAAAGCAGAAAATTGCAATGAAAAGAGATGAATCAGCAGAATTTCTGCTCAAAAGAGTTTTTTCTGAAAACAGCTGAGATCTGTGCTAATAAGAGGTGAAAAGGGTGAAAATTTTGCAGAAGAGGTCAATAAGCAGAATTTCGGCTGAAAAGAGGTGAAAATTCTGCTGAAAAGAGTTCAATCAGCAGAATTTCTGCTGAAAAGAGTTCTGCAGAACTTTTCAGAATTCTGCTGAAAAGATGTTTTTGCTGAAAATAGCTGAAAAAGCTGGGATTTGTGCTGAAAAGTGGTGAAAAAACTGAAGATTCTGCTGAAAACGGGTTATAAAGCTGAAATTTGTGTTGAAAAGAGTAAAAAAAGTTTAACTGTTAACTGAAAGAAATGTTGCCATAAGCGGGATTTGAACCCGGGCCTCCCAGTCTGAGAACGGACACTCATCTCACTGAGCTAAAACACAGGTCACCCCGGCAAGGAAAATCAGTGAGGCCACTGATAATATGGCAGAAATGGGCAAAAAATATTGCAAAAAAAATTCAATATCTCAAAAAGTATAGAAGTTATGAGCACCAAAAGTCATTGCCGGAAAGAGCAGAAAGAGCAGAATTTTTTAAGATTTGAACGGTGAAAATAGCACAAAAACTGAGGGAGTAGATAAGTGCCAAAAAGTGTACGGAAGCAACTAGAAGAATAATAATAAAGAACTAGAAAAATTTGCATTTCCTGCGAAAATGCTGTGTGGATGCCTTAATGCTGAAGCTGTCTGCTGAAAAGCTGAAAAAGATGAAAAGTTGCAAAAAGTTGTATGGTGGTGAAAAAAAAACATGTTGCCCTGAGCAGGATTTGAACCTGGCCCTCCTGGTCTCAAGGCAGCTACTCATCTCACTGAGCTAAACTCATTCTCTCCAAAAAGAGGAGGAGAGACCGACAATTCTGCTAAAATGAGCAGAAGCTGCTGAGAATTGTGCTGATAAGAGGTGAAAAGGCTGAAAATTTTGCAGAAAAGAGGTAAATCAGCAGAATTTCTGCAGAAAAGAGGCAGAACAAAAGAGAAAACTGAAAACAGGTTTTGCCATGACCGGAATTTGAACCTGGCCCTTCTCGTCTCAAGGCAGCTGCTCATCTCACTGAACCAAACTCTTTCTCTCAAAAACAAGAGATGGAGAATCTGACAATTTTGCTAAATGAGCAGAAGCTGCTGAGAATTGTGCTGAGAAGAAGTGAAAAGGCTGAAAATTTTGCAGAAAAGAGGTGAATCAGCAGAATTTCTGCAGAAAAGAGGTAAAGAAGCAATAAGTTGCACTGAAAAGAGATGAATCAGCAGAATTTCTGCTCAAAGGTGGCTATTCATTTCCCTGAGCCAAAGTCATTCTTACAAAGAAGAGGTGGAGAGATGGACAATTCTGCTGAAATGAGCAGAAGCTGCTGAGAATTGTGCTGATAAGAGGTGAAAAGGCTGAAAATTTTGCAGAAAAGAGGTGAAGAAGATGAAGAAGCTAAAGTATACTAAATCAAAGTATTTGTGCCAAAACATAGTGTTTCTGCCATATTGTGGTACTACTACATTACAACATGAATATGGATTAAAGATGAAAGAAACTGGCAACAAATTCCTCCACTACAAACCAGTCTGATACCACTTCTTTGCAGTGTTCACGTTTACTAAGGCACTACCCAAAAGGCGCCACAAGAGGGCACTCCAACACAAGAGATGCGGTAAATGAGCAGAATTTCTGCTGAAAAGAGGCAGAAGGTTCTGTATGTAGAAAAAGAAACACTGTTGAACCATGTGTGAAATAAATAAAGAAATGAAATGAAAGAACAACCTGGTTCTGCTCATTTTCACCAATCAGAGGTACTGCAAAAAGTTGTATGGTGGTGAAAACAAAATGTTGCCCTGAGCAGGATTCGAACCTGGCCCTACCAGGCTCAAAGCAGCTACTCATCTCACTGACCCAAAAACATTCTCACAGAGAAGAGGTGGACAGACTGACAATTCTGCTGAAATTAGCAGAAGCTGCTGAGAATTGTGCTGATAAGAGGTGAAAAGGCTGAAAATTTTGCAGAAAAGAGGTGAATCAGCAGAATTTCTGCATAAAAGAGGCAAAGAAGCAGAAACTTGCGCTGAAAAGAGATGAATCAGCAGAGTTTCTGCTCAAAAGAGTTGTCTTTTTTCTGAATACAGCCAAAAAAGCTGGAATTTGTGCTGAAAAGGGGTGAAAAAAATGAAAATTTTGCTGAAAAGGGGTGAAGAAGATGAAGAAGCTAAAGTATACTAAATCAAAGTATTTGTGCCAAAACATAGTGTTTCTGCCATATTGTGGTACTACTACATTACAACATGAATACGGATTAAAGATGAAAGAAACTGGCAACAAATTCCTCCACTACAAACCAGTCTGATACCACTTCTTTGCAGTGTTCACGTTTACTAAGGCACTACCCAAAAGGCGCCACAAGAGGGCACTCCAACACAAGAGATGAGGTGAATGAGCAGAATTTCTGCTGAAAAGAGGCAGAAGGTTCTGTATGTAGAAAAAGAAACACTGTTGAACCATGTGTGAAATAAATAAAGAAATGAAATGAAAGAACAACCTGGTTCTGCTCATTTTCACCAATCAGAGGTACTGCAAAAAGTTGTATTGTGGTGAAAACAAAATGTTGCCCTGAGCAGGATTCGAACCTGGCCCTACCAGGCTCAAAGCCGCTACTCATCTCACTGACCCAAACACATTCTCACAGAGAAGAGGTGGACAGACTGACAATTCTGCTGAAATGAGCAGAAGCTGCTGAGAATTGTGCTGATAAGAGGTGAAAAGGCTGAAAATTTTGCAGAAAAGAGGTGAATCAGAAGAATTTCTGCAGAAAAGAGGCAAAGGAGCAGAAACGTGTGCTGAAAAGAGATGAATCAGCAGTTTCTGCTGAAAAGAGGCAGAAGGTTCTGTATGTAGAAAAAGAAACACTGTTGAACCATGTGTGAAATAAATAAAGAAATGAAATGAAAGAACAACCTGGTTCTGCTCAAATTCACCAATCAGAGGTACTGCCTCAGTCTGCTTCATCAGGCTGTGTACTTGTTTCTGCCATGGAGCGTTAACAAGAATCTGAGGTCCACATTAGAAAAGCTGCTAAAATCATAAAACTTTGCAGAATTGTAATAAATTAGCAATATAAATTACAGGTCTGTGATAGTGTATAAATTTGTAGTGGAAAGAAAAAAACGTGGACCAAGGTGGGATTGAACCCACGACCTTTGAGCTGCAGAGCCGTGTCATTACTGATTGCGCCACCTGGAAAGGGGGCGGCGGTCTGAAAGACAGATACTTGGGCAGTCAGAAAATAGATCGCGGTGAGAGGCGAAAAACGCCGTTTTTTGGAGTTACAAAACGTCGTGTAACTCAAAAACTAGGTGGGATAGAAGCATAATTCTTGTACTGGGTGAATCAGCGGACTTTGGTGTACTTTCACTGCGATTTTCATAGCTCTTTGTGCCTCCATCGCGGAGATTTGACGAGAGAAGAAACGGCTTCATTTCCAGAGTTTGAAGACTGAGAGAAGGACAGATTTCCACCCCTCAAACAAACGTAATTCATTGCTCAACGGTAAGATAATTGTAAAAACTGCTTGCACTGTGAGTGTCAGCAGTGTCTGAAGATATATTGGCACAAGCCTCATGTCCTAACTTTGCTTTGTTAAAGAGATATGGCAATTTGAAAATGCCTCCCGTTACAGAATTTCAGCTCTGAATTTCAAAACCTCCCCATAGACTTTGAATGGGGAGTTGTCAGACCTTGTGTCACTCCGAGGCAAATTGCGAAAAAACGGTAAACCTCACAATAAAGATAGTGACATTGTCTGAAAGCCAGCAAAAATACCTACGTTTTGATGTATAATTTGTGGGGATTGAGTGGAAATTGAGTGAGTAGCAAGAAGTTGTTTAGACATGAAGAGAAAATTCAGAACGGACCAGCACTCACTCTGACTTAATTGCATAGCAACCATAGCAACGCATGTATTTTCTGAAAAATCACAATTTTGCAACTGAAAACTTAAAGAGAGATAAGATTAAAACGGTAGAAGATCTGAAAAAGCTGAATCAGACAGGAATAGCCCAATAATCTGAGAACATTTTAAAGTTTGAATGGAGTTTCTAGGTGAAAGTATGACAAAGTAGTTAAGTTTCAAAGACAAGCAAGTTTTAGCAGAATTGTGGAAGTTTCCCATTCATTTCAATGGGACAAATTAAAGGAAAAAAGTGTAATATTTTAAAAAGTATAACAGTAATAAACACCAAAAGTCATTGCCGGAAAGAGCAGAAAGAGCAGAACAGTATAGAGTTTGAACTGAGAAAATCGGCAGAAAACTGTGGAAGTAGTTAAGTGCCAAAAAGTGTACGGAAGCAACTAGGGGAATAATAATAAAGAAGAAAGAGAAACAGGAAAACAATAGTGTGGAAGCCCTTTTAGGGCATCCACACAACTAGAAAAATTTGCATTTCCTGCGAAAATGCTGTGTGGATGCCTTAACGCTGAAGCTGTCTGCTGAAAAGCTGAAAAAGCTGAAAAGTTGCAAAAAGTTGTATGGTGGTGAAAAAAAAAAAAATGCCGCCTTGAGCAGGATTCGAACCTGGCCCTCCTGGTCTCAACTGAGCCAAAGTCATTCTGACAAATAATAGGTGGAGAGACTGACAATTTTGCTGAAATGAGCAGAAGCTGCTGAGAATTGTGCTGATAAGAGGTGAAAAGGCTGAAAATTTTGCAGAAAAGAGGTGAATCAGCAGAATTTCTGCAGAAAAGAGGTAAAGAAGCAAAAAGTTGCGCTGAAAAGAGATGAGTCAGCAGAATTTCTGCTCAAAAGAGTTTTTTTTCTGAAAACAGCTGAGAATTGTGCTGAGAAGAGGTGACAAGGCTGAAAATTTTGCAGAAAAGAGGTGAATCAGCAGAATTTCTGCAGAAAAGAGGTAAAGAAGCAAAAAGTTGCGCTGAAAAGAGATGAGTCAGCAGAATTTCTGCTCAAAAGAGTTTTTTTCTGAAAACAGCTGAGAATTGTGCTGAGAAGAGGTGACAAGGCTGAAAATTTTGCAGAAAAGAGGTGAATCAGCAGAATTTCTGCAGAAAAGAGGTAAAGAAGCAAAAAGTTGCGCTGAAAAGAGATGAGTCAGCAGAATTTCTGCTCAAAAGAGTTTTTTTTCTGAAAACAGCTGAGATTTGTGCTGATAAGAGGTGAAAAGGCTGAACATTTTGCAGAAAAGAGGTGAATCAGCAGAATTTCTGCAGAAAAGAGGTAAAGAAGCAATAAGTTGCGCTGAAAAGAGATGAATCAGCAGAGTTTCTGCTGAAAAGAGTTTTGTTTTTCTGAAAACAGCCAAAAAAGCTGGAATTTGTGCTGAAAAGGGGTGAAAAAATGAAAATTTTGCCTACAGGGGTGAAGAAGCTAAAGTATACCAAATCAAAGTATTTGTGCCAAAACATAGTGTTTCTGCCATATTGTGGTACTACTACATTACAACATGAATACGGATTAAAGATGAAAGAAACTGGCAACAAATTCCTCCACTACAAACCAGTCTGATACCACTTCTTTGCAGTGTTCACGTTTACTAAGGCACTACCCAAAAGGCGCCACAAGAGGGCACTCCAACACAAGAGATGAGGTGAATGAGCAGAATTTCTGCTGAAAAGAGGCAGAAGGTTCTGTATGTAGAAAAAGAAACACTGTTGAACCATGTGTGAAATAAATAAAGAAATGAAATGAAAGAACAACCTGGTTCTGCTCAAATTCACCAATCAGAGGTACTGCCTCAGTGTGCTTCATCAGGCTGTGTACTTGTTTCTGCCATGGAGCGTTAACAAGAATCTGAGGTCCATATTAGAAAAGTTGCTAAAATCATAAAACTTTGCAGAATTGTAATAAATTAGCAATATAAATTACAGGTCTGTGATAGTGTATAAATTTGTAGTGAAAAAAAACAAAACGTGGACCAAGGTGGGATTGAACCCACGACCTTTGAGCTGCAGAGCCGTGTCATTACTGATTGCGCCACCTGGAAAGGGGGCGGCGGTCTGAAAGACAGATACTTGGGCAGTCAGAAAATAGATCGCGGTGAGAGGCGAAAAACGCCGTTTTTTGGAGTTACAAAACGTCGTGTAACTCAAAAACTAGGAGGGCTAGCAGCATAATTCTTGTACTGGGTGAATCAGCGGACTTTGGTGTATTTTGACTGCGATTTTCATAGCTCGTTCTACCTCCGCCGCGGAGATATGACGAGAGAAGAAACGGCTTCATTTCCAGAGTTTGAAGACTGAGAGAAGGACAGATTTCCACCCCTCAAACAAACGTAATTCATTGCTCAACGGTAAGATAATTCTAAAAACTGCTTCCACCGTGAGTGTCAGCAGTGTCTGAAGATATATTGGCACAAGCCTCATGTCCTAACTTTGCTTTGTTAAAGAGATATGGCGATTTGAAAATGCCTCCCGTTACAGAATTTCAGCTCTGAATTTGAAAACCTCCCCATAGACTTTGAATGGGGAGTATTGAGACCTTGTGTCACTCCGAGGCACATTGCGAAAAAACGGTAAATCTCACAATAAAGATAGTGACATTGTCTGAAAGCCAGCAAAAATACCTACGTTTTGATGTATAATTTGTGGGGGTTGAGTGGAAATTGAGTGAGTAGCAAGAAGTTGTTTAGACATGAAGAGAAAATTCAGAACGGACCAGCACTCACTCTGACTTAATTGCATAGCAACCATAGCAACGCATGTATTTTCTGAAAAATCACAATTTTGCAACTGAAAACTTAAAGAGAGATAAGATTAAAACGGTAGAAGATCTGAAAAAGCTGAATCAGACAGGAATAGCCCAATAATCTGAGAAGATTTTAAAGTTTGAATGGAGTTTCTAGGTGAAAGTATGACAAAGTAGTTAAGTTTCAAAGACAAGCAAGTTTTAGCAGAATTGTGGAAGTTTTCCATTCATTTCAATGGGACAAATTAAAGGAAAAAAGTGTAATATTTTAAAAAGTATAACAGTAATAAACACCAAAAGTCATAGCCGGCATTAGCAGAAAGAGCAGAACACTTTAGAGTTTGAACGGAGAAAATCGGCTGAAAACTGAGGGAGTAGATAAGTGCCAAAAAGTGTACGGAAGCAACTGGAATATAGTGGAATAAAGAATAAAGAGAAACAGGAACTCAATAGTGTGGAAGCCCTATTAGGGCATCCACACAATAAAGAGAAACAGGAACTCAATAGTGTGGAAGCCCTTTAAGGGCATCCACACAATAAAGAATAAAGAGAAACAGGAACTCAATAGTGTGGAAGCCCTTTAGGGCATCCACACAACTAGAAAAATTTGCATTTCCTGCGAAAATGCTGTGTGGATGCCTTAACGCTGAAGTTGCCTGCTGAAAAAGCTGAAAAAGTTGAAAATTTGCAAAAAGTTATATGGCGGTGAAGAAACTGAAAATTCTGCTGAAAACAGGTGAAGAAGCAGAAAATGTTTGCTGAAAAGTGGTGAAAAGCAAAAAACTTCTACTGAAAGGGGTAAAGACAGAGAAATTTTGGCTGAAAATAAACATTGCCCTAAGCAGGATTCGAACCTGGCCCTCCTGGTCCTAAGGCAGCAACTCATCTCACTGAACCAAACTCATTCTCACAAAAACAAGAGATGGAGCAACTGACAATTTTGCTAAATGAGCAGAACCTGCTGAGAACTGTGCTGAGAAGAAGTGAAAAGGCTGAAAATTTTGCAGAAAAGAGGTGAATCAGCAGAATTTCTGCAGAAAAGAGGTTTTTTTCTGAAAACCGCTGAGATTTGTGCTGATAAGAGGTGAAAAGGCTGAACATTTTGCAGAAAAGAGGTGAATCAGCAGAATTTCTGCAGAAAAGAGGTAAAGAAGCAATAAGTTGCGCTGAAAAGAGATGAATCAGCAGAATTTCTGCTCAAAAGAGGTTTTTTTCTGAAAACAGCTGAGATTTGTGCTGATAAGAGGTGAAAAGGCTGAACATTTTGCAGAAAAGAGGTGAATCAGCAGAATTTCTGCAGAAAAGAGGTAAAGAAGCAATAAGTTGCGCTGAAAAGAGATGAATCAGCAGAGTTTCTGCTGAAAAGAGTTTTATTTTTCTGAAAACAGCCAAAAAAGCTGGAATTTGTGCTGAAAAGGGGTGAAAAAAATGAAAATTTAGCTTCTTCACCCCTGTAGGCAAAAGTATACTAAATCAAAGTATTTGTGCCAAAACATAGTGTTTCTGCCATATTGTGGTACTACTACATTACAACATGAATACGGATTAAAGATGAAAGAAACTGGCAACAAATTCCTCCACTACAAACCAGTCTGATACCATTTCTTTGCAGTGTTCACGTTTACTAAGGCACTACCCAAAAGGCGCCACAAGAGGGCACTCCAACACAACAGATGACCTATGTACACTGATGCACTTAGTAACAGTCAGCCTCCTTGAATTGGCAGAAATACTGTGATTTAGTAGTAATACTATAACATAACAGATATACTACCAGGCTCAAGGTAGCTACTCATCTCACTGACCCAAACACATTCTCACAGAGAAGAGGTGGACAGACTGACAATTCTGCTGAAATTAGCAGAAGCTGCTGAGAATTGTGCTGATAAGAGGTGAAAGGGCTGAAAATTTTGCAGAAAAGAGGTGAATCAGCAGAATTTCTGCAGAAAAGAGGCAAAAGAGCAGAAACTTGTGCTGAAAAGAGATGAATCAGCAGAGTTTCTGCTGAAAAGAGGTTTTTTTTCTGAAAACAGCCCCAAAAAATGGAATTTGTGCTGAAAAGGGGTGAAAAAAATGAAAATTTTGCTGAAAAGGGGTGAAGAAGCTAAAGTATACCAAATCAAAGTATTTGTGCCAAAACATAGTGTTTCTGCTATATTGTGGTATTTGTGCCACAAAAGTTACTACATTACAACATGAATACGGATTAAAGACGAAAGAAACTGGCAACAAATTCCTCCACTACAAACCAGTCTGATACCACTTCTTTGGAGTGTTCACGTTTACTAAGGCACTACCCAAAAGGCGCCACAAGAGGGCACTCCAACACAAGAGATGAGGTGAATGAGCAGAATTTCTGCTGAAAAGAGGTAAAGAAGCAATAAGTTGCGCTGAAAAGAGATGAATCAGCAGAATTTCTGCTCAAAGGTGGCTATTCATTTCCCTGAGCCAAAGTCACTCTTACAAAGAAGAGGTGGAGAGACGGACAATTCTGCTGAAATGAGCAGAAGCTGATAAGAGGTGAAAAGGCTGAAAATTTTGCAGAAAAGAGGTGAATCAGCAGAATTTCTGCAGAAAAGAGGCAAAGAAGCAGAAACTTGCACTGAAAAGAGATGAATCAGCAGAGTTTCTGCTCAAAAGAGTTGTCTTTTTTCTGAATACAGCCAAAAAAGCTGGAATTTGTGCTGAAAAGGGGTGAAAAAAATGAAAATTTTGCTGAAAAGGGGTGAAGAAGCTGAAGAAGCTAAAGTATACTAAATCAAAGTATTTGTGCCAAAACATAGTGTTTCTGCCATATTGTGGTACTACTACATTACAACATGAATACAGATTAGAGATGAAAGAAACTGGCAACAAATTCCTCCACTACAAACCAGTCTGATACCACTTCTTTGCAGTGTTCACTAAGGCACTACCCAAAAGGCGCCACAAGAGGGCACTCCAACACAAGAGATGAGGTGAATGAGCAGAATTTCTGCTGAAAAGAGGCAGAAGGTTTTGTATGTAGAAAAAGAAACACTGTTGAACCATGTGTGAAATAAATAAAGAAATGAAATGAAAGAACAACCTGGTTCTGCTCAAATTCACCAATCAGAGGTACTGCCTCAGTCTGCTTCATCAGGCTGTGTACTTGTTTCTGCCATGGAGCGTTAACAAGAATCTGAGGTCCATATTAGAAAAGCTGCTAAAATCATAAAACTTTGCAGAATTGTAATAAATTAGCAATATAAATTACAGGTCCGTGATAGTGCATAAATTTGTAGTGAAAAAAAAAACGTGGACCAAGGTGGGATTGAACCCACGACCTTTGAGCTGCAGAGCCGTGTCATTACTGATTGCGCCACGTGGAAAGGGGGCGGCGGTCTGAAAGACAGATACTTGGGCAGTCAGAAAATAGATCGCGGTGAGAGGCGAAAAACGCCGTTTTTTGGAGTTACAAAACGTCGTGTAACTCAAAAACTAGGAGGGCTAGCAGCATAATTCTTGTACTGGGTGAATCAGCGGACTTTGGTGTATTTTGACTGCGATTTTCATAGCTCTTTCTACCTCTGTCGCGGAGATATGACGAGAGAAGAAACGGCTTCATTTCCGGAGTTTGAAGACTGAGAGGAGGACAGATTTCCACCCCTCAAACAAACGTAATTCATTGCTTAACGGTAAGATAATTGTAAAAACTGCTTCCACTGTGAGTGTCAGCAGTGTCTGAAGATATATTGGCACAAGCCTCATGTCCTAACTTTGCTTTGTTAAAGAGATTTGGCGATTTGAAAATGCCTCCCGTTTCAGAATTTCAGCTCTGAATTTCAAAACCTCCCATAGACTTTGAATGGGAGTATTGAGACCTTGTGTCACTCCGAGGCAAATTGCAAAAAAACGGTAAATCTCACAATAAAGATAGTGACATTTTCTGAAAGCCAGCAAAAATACCTACGTTTTGATGTATAATTTGTGGGGGTTGAGTGGAAATTGAGCGAGTAGCAAGAAGTTGTTTAGACATGAAGAGAAAATTCAGAACGGACCAGCACTCACTCTGACTTAATTGCATAGCAACCATAGCAACGCATGTATTTTCTGAAAAATCACAATTTTGAAACTGAAAACTTAAAGAGAGATAAGATTAAAACGGTAGAAGATCTGAAAAAGCTGAATCAGACAGGAATAGCCCAATAATCTGAGAACATTTTCAAGTTTGAATGGAGTTTCTAGGTGAAAGTATGACAAAGTAGTTAAGTTTCAAAGACAAGCAAGTTTTAGCAGAATTGTGGAAGTTTTCCATTCATTTCAATGGGACAAATTAAAGGAAAAAAGTGTAATATTTTAAAAAGTATAATATTTATAAACACCAAAAGTCATAGCAGGAAAGAGCAGAAAGAGCAGAACAGTATAGAGTTTGAACTGAGAAAATCGGCTGAAAACTGAAAGAGTAGTTAAGTGCCGAAAAATGGGGGAGCAACCAGAATAAAGTAAAGATAAAGAATAAAGAGAAACAGGATCTCAATAGTGTGGAAGCCCTTTAAGGGCATCCACACAATAAAGAGAAACAGGAAAACAATAGTGTGGAAGCCCTTTAGGGCATCCACACAACTAGAAAAATTTGCATATCCTGCGAAAATGCTGTGTGGATGCCTTAACGCTGAAGCTGTCTGCTGAAAAGCTGAAAAAGCTGAGAAGTTGCAAAAAGTTGTATGGTGGTGAAAAAAGAATGTCACCCTGAGCAGGATTCGAACCTGGCCCTACCAGGTGCAAAGCAGCTACTCATCTCACTGTGCCAAATTCACTCTCACAAGATAAGAGATGGAGAGACTGACAATTATGGTGAAATGAGCAGAAACTGCTGAGAATTGCACTGATAAGAGGTGAAATGGTTGAAAATGTTGCAGAAAAGAGGTGAATCAGCAGAATTTCTGCTGAAAAGAGGTGAAAAAGCAGAAAATTGCAATGAAAAGAGATGAATCAGCAGAATTTCTGCTCAAAAGAGTTTTTTCTGAAAACAGCTGAGATCTGTGCTAATAAGAGGTGAAAAGGGTGAAAATTTTGCAGAAGAGGTCAATAAGCAGAATTTCGGCTGAAAAGAGGTGAAAATTCTGCTGAAAAGAGTTCAATCAGCAGAATTTCTGCTGAAAAGAGTTCTGCAGAACTTTTCAGAATTCTGCTGAAAAGATGTTTTTGCTGAAAATAGCTGAAAAAGCTGGGATTTGTGCTGAAAAGTGGTGAAAAAACTGAAGATTCTGCTGAAAACGGGTTATAAAGCTGAAATTTGTGTTGAAAAGAGTAAAAAAAGTTTAACTGTTAACTGAAAGAAATGTTGCCATAAGCGGGATTTGAACCCAGGCCTCCCAGTCTGAGAACGGACGCTCATCTCACTGAGCTAAAACACAGGTCAACCCGGCAAGGAAAATCAGTGAGGCCACTGATAATATGGCAGAAATGGGCAAAAATATTGCAAAAAAAATTCAATATCTCAAAAAGTATAGAAGTTATGAGCACCAAAAGTCATTGCCGGAAAGAGCAGAAAGAGCAGAATTTTTTAAAGTTTGAATGGCGAAAATCGGTTAAGAACTGAGGGAGTAGTTAAGTGCCAAAAAGTGTACGGAAGCAACTAGAAGAATAACTAGAAAAATTTGCATTTCCTGCGAAAATGCTGTGTGGATGCCTTAACGCTGAAGCTGTCTGCTGAAAAGCTGAAAAAGATGAAAAGTTGCAAAAAGTTGTATGGTGGTGAAAAAAAAACATGTTGCCCTGAGCAGGATTTGAACCTGGCCCTCCTGGTCTCAAGGCAGCTACTCATCTCACTGAGCTAAACTCATTCTCTCAAAAAAGAGGAGGAGAGACCGACAATTCTGCTAAAATGAGCAGAAGCTGCTGAGAATTGTGCTGATAAGGGGTGAAAAGGCTGAAAATTTTGCAGAAAAGAGGTAAATCAGCAGAATTTCTGCAGAAAAGAGGCAGAACAAAAGAACAAAAGAGAAAAATGAAAACAGGTTTTGCCATGACCGGGATTTGAACCTGGCCCTTCTCGTCTCAAGGCAGCTGCTCATCTCACTGAACCAAACTCTTTCTCTCAAAACAAGAGATGGAGAAACTGACAATTTTGCTAAATGAGCAGAAGCTGCTGAGAATTGTGCTGAGAAGAAGTGAAAAGGCTGAAAATTTTGCAGAAAAGAGGTGAATCAGCAGAATTTCTGCAGAAAAGAGGTAAAGAAGCAATAAGTTGCGCTGAAAAGAGATGAATCAGCAGAATTTCTGCTCAAAGGCAGCTATTCATTTCCCTGAGCCAAAGTCATTCTTACAAAGAAGAGGTGGAGAGACGGACAATTCTGCTGAAATGAGCAGAAGCTGCTGACAATTGTGCTGATAAGTGGTGAAAAGGCTGAAAATTTTGCAGAAAAGAGGTGAATCAGCAGAATTTCTGCATAAAAGAGGCAAAGAAGCAGAAACTTGCGCTGAAAAGAGATGAATCAGCAGAGTTTCTGCTCAAAAGAGTTGTCTTTTTCTGAATACAGCCAAAAAGCTGGAATTTGTGCTGAAAAGGGGTGAAAAAAATGAAAATTTTGCTGAAAAGGGGTGAAGAAGCTGAAGAAGCTAAAGTATACTAAATCAAAGTATTTGTGCTAAAACATAGTGTTTCTGCCATATTGTGGTACTACTACATTACAACATGAATACGGATTAAAGATGAAAGAAACTGGCAACAGATTCCTCCACTACAAACCAGTCTGATACCACTTCTTTGCAGTGTTCACGTTTACTAAGGCACTACCCAAAAGGCGCCACAAGAGGGCACTCCAACACAAGAGATGAGGTGAATGAGCAGAATTTCTGCAGAAAAGAGGCAGAACAAAAGAGAAAACTGAAAACAGGTTTTGCCACGACCGGGATTTGAACTTGGTCCTTCTAGTCTCAAGGCAGCTGCTCATCTCACTGAACCAAACTCATTCTCACAAAAACAAGAGATGGAGAAACTGACAATTTTGCTAAATGAGCAGAAGCTGCTGAGAACTGTGCTCAGAAGAAGTGAAAAGGCTGAAAATTTTGCAGAAAAGAGGTGAATCAACAGAATTTCTGCAGAAAAGAGGTAAAGAAGCAATAAGTTGCGCCTAAAAGAGATGAATCAGCAGAATTTCTGCTCAAAAGAGTTTTTTTTCTGAAAACAGCTGAGATTTGTGCTGATAAGAGGTGAAAAGGCTGAACATTTTGCAGAAAAGAGGTGAATCAGCAGAATTTCTGCAGAAAAGAGGTAAAGAAGCAATAAGTTGCGCTGAAAAGAGATGAATCAGCAGAGTTTCTGCTGAAAAGAGTTTTGTTTTTCTGAAAACAGCCAAAAAAGCTGGAATTTGTGCTGAAAAGGGGTGAAAAAAATGAAAATTTTTCCTACAGGGGTGAAGAAGCTAAAGTATACCAAATCAAAGTATTTGTGCTAAAACATAGTGTTTCTGCCATATTGTGGTACTACTACATTACAACATGAATACGGATTAAAGATGAAAGAAACTGGCAACAAATTCCTCCACTACAAACCAGTCTGATACCACTTCTTTGCAGTGTTCACGTTTACTAAGGCACTACCCAAAAGGCGCCACAAGAGGGCACTCCAACACAAGAGATGACCTATGTACACTGATGCACTTAGTAACAGTCAGCCTCCTTGAATTGGCAGAAATACTGTGATTTAGTAGTAATACTATAACATAACAGATATACTGCCAGGCTCAAAGCAGCTACTCATCTCACTGACCCAAACACATTCTCACAGAGAAGAGGTGGACAGACTGACAATTCTGCTGAAATTAGCAGAAGCTGCTGAGAATTGTGCTGATAAGAGGTGAAAGGGCTGAAAATTTGCAGAAAAGAGGTGAATCAGCAGAATTTCTGCAGAAAAGAGGCAAAGGAGCAGAAACTTGCGCTGAAAAGAGATGAATCAGCAGAGTTTCTGCAGAAAAGAGGCAGAACAAAAGAACAAAAGAGAAAACTGAAAACAGGTTTTGCCATGACCAGGATTTGAACCTGGCCCTTCTCGTCTCAAGGTAGCTGCTCATCTCACTGAACCAAACTCTTTCTCTCAAAAACAGGAGATGGAGAATCTGACAATTTTGCTAAATGAGCAGAAGCTGCTGAGAATTGTGCTGAGAAGAAGTGAAAAGGCTGAAAATTTTGCAGAAAAGAGGTGAATCAGCAGAATTCTGCAGAAAAGAGTAAAGAAGCAATAAGTTGCACTGAAAAGAGATGAATCAGCAGAATTCTGCTCAAAGGTGGCTATTCATTTCCCTGAGCCAAAGTCATTCTTACAAAGAAGAGGTGGAGAGATGGACAATTCTGCTGAAATGAGCAGAAGCTGCTGACAATTGTGCTGATAAGAGGTGAAAAGGCTGAAAATTTTGCAGAAAAGAGGTGAATCAGCAGAATTTCTGCAGAAAAGAGGCAAAGAAGCAGAAACTTGCGCTGAAAAGAGATGAATCAGCAGAGTTTCTGCTCAAAAGAGTTGTCTTTTTTCTGAATACAGCCAAAAAAGCTGGAATTTGTGCTGAAAAGGGGTGAAAAAAATGAAAATTTTGCTGAAAAGGGGTGAAGAAGATGAAGAAGCTAAAGTATACTAAATCAAAGTATTTGTGCCAAAACATAGTGTTTCTGCCATATTGTGGTACTACTACATTACAACATGAATACGGATTAAAGATGAAAGAAACTGGCAACAAATTCCTCCACTACAAACCAGTCTGATACCACTTCTTTGCAGTGTTCATGTTTACTAAGGCACTACCCAAAAGGCGCCACAAGAGGGCACTCCAACACAAGAGATGAGGTGAATGAGCAGAATTTCTGCTGAAAAGAGGCAGAAGGTTCTGTATGTAGAAAAAGAAACACTGTTGAACCATGTGTGAAATAAATAAAGAAATGAAATGAAAGAACAACCTGGTTCTGCTCATTTTCACCAATCAGAGTACTGCAAAAAGTGTATGGTGGTGAAAACAAAATGTTGCCCTGAGCAGGATTCGAACCTGGCCCTACCAGGCTCAAAGCAGCTACTCATCTCACTGACCCAAACACATTCTCACAGAGAAGAGGTGGACAGACTGACAATTCTGCTGAAATGAGCAGAAGCTGCTGAGAATGTGCTGATAAGAGGTGAAAAGGCTGAAAATTTTGCAGAAAAGAGGTGAATCAGAAGAATTTCTGCAGAAAAAAGGCAAAGGAGCAGAAACGTGCGCTGAAAAGAGATGAATCAGCAGAGTTTCTGCTGAAAAGAGTTTTTTTTTTGAAAACAGCTCAAAAAAATGGAATTTGTGCTGAAAAGGGGTGAAAAAAATGAAAATTTTGCTGAAAAGGGGTGAAGAAGCTAAAGTATACTAAATCAAAGTATTTGTGCCAAAACATAGTGTTTCTGCCATATTGTGGTATTTGTGCCACAAAAGTTACTACATTACAACATGAATACGGATTAAAGATGAAAGAAACTGGCAACAAATTCCTCCACTACAAACCAGTCTGATACCACTTCTTTGCAGTGTTCACGTTTACTAAGGCACTACCCAAAAGGTGCCACAAGAGGCACTCCAACACAAGAGATGAGGTGAATGAGCAGAATTTCTGCTGAAAAGAGGCAGAAGTTCTGTATGTAGAAAAAGAAACACTGTTGAACCATGTGTGAAATAAATAAAGAAATGAAATGAAAGAACAACCTGGTTCTGCTCAAATCACCAATCAGAGGTACTGCTCAGTCTGCTTCATCAGGCTGTGTACTTGTTTCTGCCATGGAGCGTTAACAAGAATCTGAGGTCCATATTAGAAAAGCTGCTAAATCATCAAACTTGCAGAATTGTAATAAATAGCAATATAAATTACAAGTCTGTGATAGTGTTAAATTTGTATGAAAAAAAAAACGTGGACCAAGGTGGGATTGAACCACGACCTTTGAGCTGCAGAGCCGTGTCATTACTAATTGCGCCACCTGGAAAGGGGCGCGGTCTGAAAGACAGATACTTGGGCAGTCAGAAATAGATCGCGTGAGAGGCGAAAAACGCCGTTTTGAGTTACAAAACGTCGTGTAACTCAAAAACTAGAGGCTAGCAGCATAATTCTTGTACTGGGTGAATCACGGACTTGGTGTACTTCACTGCGATTTGATAGCTCTTTGTGCCTCCATCGCGGAGATTTGACGAGAGAGAAACGCTTCATTTCCAGAGTTGAAGACTGAGAGAAGGACAGATTTCCACCCCTCAAACAAACGTAATTCATTGCTCAACGGTAAAAATTGTAAAAACTGCTCCACTGTGAGTGTCAGCAGTGTCTGAAGATATATTGGCACAAGCCTCATGTCCTAACTTTGCTT